>NC_039366.1:139420066-139431219 GCF_003573695.1 Papaver somniferum | reverse complement strand
CCATGCCAGCCACATCTCCGCGCCAAGGCCTGCCGACCATGCCAGCCGCACCACTGTGCCAATGACAAACCAAGCCAGCCACATCTCCGCACCAAGGCATGCCGACCATGCCAGCTGCACCACTGTGCCAATGACAAACCATGCTAGCCACATCTCCGCGCCAAGGCATGCCGACCATGCCAGCCGCACCACTGTGCCGATGGCAAACCATGCCAGCCATATCTCCGCGCCAAGTCATGCCAAACATGCCAACCGCACCACTGTGCCAATGGTAAACCATGCCATCCACGTCTACCGCTCCAAGGCATGCCAACCATGCTAGCCGCACCATGCGCCAATGGCATGCCAAACCCTTGGCCCCACCATGCCAAGCCAACCGCACCTTGCCTTGGCACCAACCATGCTAACCGCACCATGCGCCAATGGCATGCCAAACCCTTGGCCCCACCATGCCAAGCCAAACACACCTTTCCTTGGCCCACCATGCCAAGCCGTCCGTGCCAAACCCTTGGCCCCACTATGCCAAGCCGTATGCACCATTTTACCTTGGCCCCACCGTGCCAAGCCAAACGCACCTTGCCTTGGCCCCACCATGCCAAGCGAACCGCACATTTCCTTGGCCTCACCATGCCAAGCCGTCCGTGCCGAGCCCCCTTGGCCCCACCATGCCAAGATGTCCGCGCCGTTTGCCTTGGCCCCACCATGCCGTCCTTCCATATGCGGCTAACAAAACAAAGGCGTGCGACGATCAACGACCACCCTTTAATCCTAGATGCAAATCCTATCCGTCTAAGGTCGCCAAACAACGCATGGTAACCTTTGGCCCCAAAACCCTAGTTTTGGCCACGCCAAACCGCGCTAAGGCATGCCATGCCACATGTGCCAATGGCATGCCAACCACCTTGCCGCGCCATACCATGCCGTCCTTCCCTATGCGGCTACCAAAACGAAGGCGTGCGACGATCAACGTCCACCTTTCAATCCCAGATGCAAATCCTAGCCGTCCAAGGTCGCCAAACAACGCATGGTAACCTTTGGCCCAAAACCCTAGTTTTGGCCACGCCAAACCGCGCCAAGGCATGCCATGCCACATGTGCCAATGGCATGCCAACCACCTTGCCGCGCCATACCATGACGGCCTTCCTTATTAGGCTACCAAAACAAAGGCGTGCGACGATCAATGGCCACCCTTCCATCCTAGATGTGAATCATAGCCGTCCAAGGTTTCCAAACAACACATGGTAACCTTTGGCCCCAAACCCTAGTTTTGGCCACACTAAACCGCGCCAAGGCATGCCATGCCACATGTGCCAATGGCATGCCAACCACCTCGCCGCACCACGCCATACCGGCCTTCCCTATGCGGCTACCAAAACGAAGTCCTGCAACAATCAACGACCACTTTTTAATCTAAGGTGCTGATCTTAGCCGTCCAAGGTTACCAGCTAACGCATTGCAACCTTTGGCCCTAGTTTGGTCGCGCCTAAACAAAGCCGAAACCCTAACTTTTGGCCGCGCCTAAACTAGGCCATATTAAAGCCATACTGATCATTCTTTCATGCCACTGGCTACCAAACGAAGGGTGGCAATAATCAACGGCTACCTTTCCTCTTAAGATGCAAAATCTCGACCTTCGAAGGTCGCCACCGAGCCGGCAAGTCTCCCAAGCTCAACTTGCCAGACAACAACAACGTGCTACATGTTTTCCACGAAAACATTCGAGACATCAACACACGTCACAAACTGGGGGGATGCTCATTAGGTATTGGTTTGGCGGTTTACAGCGTGCGGCGTACACTACGCCCGTTATAAGAAAGTGTCATAAGGATGAGGCTGTTAGTAAATACAGGGAGTAATGGTGCACTTTCTTTTATGGAACATTAATTCCAGGAGTTACCGGTTGCCACCTCCTCCGATTTACTCACCCGTTTTCCATTTCTTTATGAGACCAGAGTACGTTTCACTTCGACTTGTATAAATAGGCATTACGTATTTCCACCGAACAACAAGTTCAAGTCAGGAGCATACAACACTCAGAAAATATTTGCTAGATTTCCATCTGTCAGCTTCCCACTTTCTGATACAAGTCGTGAAACAACTACTCTTCCAGAATCAACTATTCTGGTCTCAACACTCTCTTCGCTTCCCTCCCCAAAACCAACCCTTCTTCTTCACTTTGTGACCGAAGCAAGTCTGGAACGACCATTTATTGGTTTAGGCCGGATTTTTACAGATTGATCTCTCGAATCTAAAGTACTTCCTTATAGTACATTGTTTAGGGTTTAAACTCGTTTCTCACCCACACACCCAAAATTACCAAAATCAGCAAAAATCGTTTTCACCCTCAAACAATTGGCGACCACAGTGTTGAGATTGATCTTTCGGTTACAATGTCAATTTTCAATCCTCGATCTCATACTTCGACCCAGACGTCAGGACGGTAGAGGAAAACGATCCGCTCACGAATCGACGACTCAGCTACCAGACGACCCGATACGATCCGCTCAGGGATCGACGACTCAGTTACCAGACGACCCGATTACCAGTCATGATACCGCAAGGGGCGACTGGGGACTTCCCAGAGGTTAAAAGCAAATTATCCGCCCAGGGATCGACGACTCGATTATCAAGTGACTCAGGGATGACTGGGGAGTTTCCACAATCGCGGTGCTTCCCACAAAACTCGGACTTGCACCTGACTCATTTTTCGTTAGCAGATCCAAAAAACTGAGTAAGTCTTGCCTAGAAAAAACATATGGTTTACTATTTCAAGTTTTCATGGGAATGATAAAACCGATAGCCATGTTAGGTTTCATCCCTTGTCATCTACCGAGACGCAACATTCACGGTTCCATATCTTCCCTGGGATGTTTGTGTCAGTTACAATAATAACCAAAAACGACATCATCCTAAAACAGTTCATCCCGAATAATAATCCAAAACCCTCATAGGTAACACTTGTCTATCAACCCAAAAATCCAGAAAATCAAACCATAAACCAAGCGCTTTGTTTGACTTACAAAAAAAAAAGAAAAAAAAAAGAGGAAAACCCTAACTCCCGGTTCTTCGTGGAATCAGTCACTATTCATGAGGTAGCTGACGCTACTACGGTGATATTCAAAGAGGAATTGTTTACGATGAATTATTTCTACAAGTTTATGGAAGGCATACTATGGCTAAGGTTTGTACCAACACAGGAAAAACAAGAAAACAAACTGAAAGAGAAACGCTGGAGTACATACTTGGAATATGCTTTCCCACTTTATTGCTACCGCGCCACGCCAAGCCAGCGCCATGCCAAGTTAGCGTCTCGCCATGCCAAGTTAACGCATTGCCAAGACAGTGCCCACGCCAAGCCAGCGCCCATTCCAAGCCGATCTAGTGCTAACAACTTGCATCCATCCAGCGCTAACAACTTTCATCTTTCCAGCGCTAACAACTTTCATCTTTCCAACGCCAGCAGATTGCATCTCTTCCAGCGCTGACAGCTTGCATCTTTCCAGCGCTAACAACTTGCATCTTCCCAGCGCCAGCAGCTTGCATTCTTCCAGCGTTGCTCTTGAACACTCAGTAGAAGGGAATCAACAATCTAATTTCATCACACGTAGAGATCAGGAACGACTTCTCCAAAATCGAGGCAAGGATATCAGCAACCCCCCTGAGTTCACAAAGACTCTCTTCCCGTCAGGAGATGCATGATTTCGGGGGAATTCTCCCACAAAATTGTGCAGTCTATGGTGGAACATTTATGAGAGATTTTATATTTTACCAAGGCGCAACGTCAAGACATATTTGCAGCCCTCAACCGCGCTGTGTCAGGAAAACATCTATTTCCAGCCAAGAAGTCGTTCCCAAAAACATCTATTTCCATCCAAGAAGTCGTTCCCAAACCCCAACCTCTCTTGGAAAGCACGATAGATGGAACTGGGGACTCCTAACAACTGTTCGCTTGAAGGGTGTCCAGTTTGACAGCACACTGATTGAGGTAGCCTCTCCGCTTCAACGTCCTCCAGCAGCGGCTCCGCTTCAACGTTCACTTCAGCAGCCGCTCCGCTTCAGCATTCTCTCCATAAGCTTCTCCAGGATCGAAGCCGAAGCTTCAACGTTTGTCTTCTTAAGTTTCAGCATCCTCTCCAAGAGCCGAATCCGCCTCAACGTCGCTTTCTCTTTCCAAGGATCGTACCGGGGCCGCCACTCCTTCCTGCAAAGGGTCGTACATCCACGCTCCCCATGTCAAGGATCATGATCGCAGCCAGCCAATCTTCGTAATCATGACCGCCTTTTGATCCATCCCTCCAAAACTCATGATCATGGATAGTTTGCTCGATTATGCATCCAGCCAATCCTTTTACTTCCATGGATGCCCATACAATTATATCCAACCTACTTTGTTACCACGACAATGTGGTCTCTTCTGATTACATCTGCTACCAAGAACTGTTACCACTCATTTGTTGATACCATCCAGAGCTTCACCACAGCAGCAATCGCTACAAAGATGAAAACATGTAAACCATACTTGGGGACTGATGATATACACGGAATCCCTTCACTGTCAAAGCTCAGAATACATAGTCAACCAAAAGGCCATAACCACGAAAAGGTCATCTACTCTTCAAGGGTGCAACCCAAGAATATCACCACCTCTCCGTCTAGAAGATTCCTTCAACACTTTGCGAGGCCGCGGAGGATCCCAAGCATGCTTAGAGGAAAACAACTTCAGAAACTAAAGAAAATGCAACTGGGGAATTCTCATCGCACTCGACGACCATCAAAAACTCATGAGATAACTCCAGAGACGAGGCTGAAACATTTTCTTGAAGAAATATAGGAAGACACGATAAACAACATAACTCTCTCATTTCTACCTCTTTGCTATCCAGAATATTTCGTCCATGTGATATTCTGAGCATCCCAGCGTCGCATCCAAAATAATACAATAAGCTTGTACCAAACCCTGTGGACGTGGAGTCAAGACGATGCAATGAAAGTAGGATACGCAAGGGGAATACCATCATGGGACGCTTTCACTCCCCCTCAACCAGGTTATTTCTGATTTCAACGTCATCATTGTCGAAGTTTTACGAGCCACGGGAATTTCTCAACAAAAAGCCGTACACGTGCATCGAAGACTCCAAAATCACGCCACAGAGATACATTCACATGTTCGACCGTTCCATAAGATCTAATAGAAATATAATTGGGGACTACTCAGCGCATATCATTCCATACGATAGTCCAAGATTCATAAGATGGATCGAAGGATGTCTCTTGGAACAAAGTCCTTGAAGACTTGATAGCAGCACGTCGGTAACGAAACGTCTCCCAACTCATCTATTTTATCCAGTGGCTCCGGAAGATTTCGACCATACAAGCATCCACAACATACTGTCATCGCGATCAGAAGGTCCAAGCACTGAACAACCTAAAATCAAGGATGGAACGACAACGCAACCACATCCGTCCCAAGAACGCAATGGAGTTTGGTAAATTTTTGAATCCACTAGAGAGACACTACAGACAAAAGCACAGATCCGGACGAGTGACAGAAAAAAGAAGAAGGTCAATACCTCTTTTCATACAGATGGAGTTTCTAGAGTTTGCACAGAATAAAGTTTTCTTCTTGCTCCATGAATGGGAATAGATGACTCGGCGCGACTATGTTACCCCAGGCCCGCAACATCCCTCCTGAATTCTTCCTGAGTTTCACTGTCGGGACGTTTTCACCTTCTAAACGAGCTCAAAACATAAATATTCCCGCGTAGGGATATAGGAAATTCTTTTCCGGTCCGATGGAGGGGCTGACTGTCAAAATCCGAGTTCGTACGAGAATTCTACAACGATTTTAGTAAGGAGCGCTAATTAGGGTTTCAGCATCCCAAACCCTGATTTCGACAAAGTTGCCAGACGCCACACTACCATTTGATAACCGAAGTTCCAGCGTCATCACCATCGTTTGGTAGCCGAAGTTCCGAAACCAGTTTACACCATTCCGCGGACCGAAGCCAGTTTCTTCCCATTCCAAGCCGACCAACGCGTGCGACTCCCATTCCAAGCCGACCGACGCATGCGACTCCCATTCCAAGCCGACCAACGCGTGCGGCTCCCGTTACAAGCCGACCGACGCCTGTGGATCCCATTCCAAGCCGACCAACGCCTGCGGCTCCCATTCCAAGCTGACAATCTACATCTCACCACTACACGGTCTAGCCAACAACACCACAAGTAGAATCTATGCAAGGCAACACGAGAATCACGAACTCTCCTTACCTCTCGAAAAAGGTTAGCCGGGTCTTCTTGACCATCTTTTCACGACTTGTCATTTCGATTTTGTCCTTGCCTGTCACCATCTTATGCTTACCTCGCAACAATGCTGCTCTTCCGAGCTAAGTAGGGGACTTAATATTGATGGTGGTTTTTAGCTTAGGGGTAAAATCGTAAAACCATACATCTGACATGACGCCACTATGAACACTAGCACATTTATTGAATCAATCAGCATGCCTACGTAAGAATTACCAGGATACCTTTTTTTTTTATATACATGTGTCATGTTCCATGGCAGAACCCTTAGTATTGACCGACATCATCTTCGTACATACCAAACCCTAATTCTCATGCTACCGCGCCAAGGCATGCCAACCATGCCATCCGCACCACTGTGCCAATGGCAAACCATGCCAGCCACATCTCTGCGCCAATGCATACCGACCATGCCAGCCGCACCACTGCGCCAATGGAAAACCATGCCAGCCCCATATCCTCGCCAAGGCATGCCAACCATGCCAGTCACACCACTGTGCCAATAGCAAACAATGCCAGCCACATATCTGCGCCAAGGCATGCCAACCATGCCATCCGCACCACTGTGCCAATGGCTAACCATGCCAGACACATCTCCGCGCCAAGGCATGCCGACCATGCCAGCCGCACCACTGTGCCAATGGCAAACCATGTGATGAGTGCTAAAAAGTGCATATTTTTATATATTTTTCTTGGCATTTAACTCATCTTTTGTGCATTAATTCTACATTTTATCCCATATTCTGTATTTTCATTGTTTTCAAGAATAAATATTGTTATTAACTAATTTTGCATTTTTAGGTACCAAATAAAGTTTGGATGACTCACGGAGCGAAAAGAGCAGAAAAGTACTGAAAAGCCGGGAAGAATTACGCAAGGAAGCCGCAAAGAATGGAGCACACGTCCAAAAAGCTAGGAATGGGCTCAAGAAGGAAGAATTGTTCTTAAAGAAGATATGGGCTTGGCATACCCAAGGCCCAAAACCCTTACCCAAACCCATTTTCTATATCCATAACCGCCTCCATTCTCAGCCGTTAGATGGGACTACATCGAAATCCTACGGTCGCTCCTTCGTAGAGCATCAAAATCTGAAGTCTCTGCAAAACACCACAGCGCTTAAATTCCAAGCCTTCAGATTAGATTGTATTTGAATCCAACGGTCGCTCCTATGCCTGTGCATCAAAATTAGATACTCCCGCTTTACACTACAGTACCTAACATCATCTAGCACCGTTGACTTTGTTGTATTTCACAATCCAACGGTCGAAGTGATTCATCTCTCATACCACCGTTAGATCTACCAACCATCTTCGTATCCAACGTCTTTCACACGCTGATCATCAGATTCTTCTGTTCCGCCTCACACCGAAAAGACCTAACCCTATACCCTAAAATCTATCGACTTCTCTTTCATTTCCTTCTTCTTCTTCTCTTTCTCTCCACCTCCTCTCTGCAACACCCATTCCACCACCATACCTCTGCCACAACCACCAAAATCCATCATGGCTCTCACCAATCGAAACCCATCATTATCCTACCCTTCTACCTACCTATTTCACCATTCTCTCTTCCTTTTCAGAAACCCTAGAGGAGAGATTAGTGAAATATGTCGAGCTAGAAAGAGAAATTGAAGGCATGGGAAGGAGCAGAGAAGGGAGAAGAAGCATGGGTTGAGACGGACTCGTCTTATCACGTTTGGTAAGTTCGAAATTCAAAACCCTAGTCTACTGTCAATTTGGGGGTTTTTTGTATATGAACCCTAATTCTGTTGAGAGAGAATTGGGAGGAGGAGAGTGAGTGAAATAGGGTAAGTAATTAAACCATTCCCCTAATTTGTCGAAACCCTAGGTCCACTGTGTATTTTGGGAATTTGGGGAAAACAGGGTCTGAACCCAAATTGGGATTTTTGGGTATAAATAGAACTGATGTAAGTGTTGTTGGTTATGCCTGGATTAGCCAGTGTGTCACCCAAGAGCACTGGAATAGCCAGTGTCTCAAGGGTTAGTGTTTAATTTGCAACTATCTTTATGTTTATTCCATTACTCTTATTTAGTTTCAAATCAGTTCATGTTTTTGTTTTATGTCTTCTGTGTTTGTTTATGATCAGTTCAATGCTCTGTTTAGTAATTGTTTTGTTTTTGTTGCTGTTATGTGAGCTCACATGTGTATGTGTATAGCTAGGCTGAGATGATGCCTTAAGTCACTGTTAGTGGTGGAATGCTAGGTTATAATTCATGTAAATTGAGTTGATTGAGTAATGGAGGAATTTAGTGCTCAACTGTGCTTGTGATTGATTGTGCTGTCAAAAGACAGTCAATGCTAGGAGTAAACAGTTGAGCAAGCTTCTTCTCCTTCCATTCCATTTATGTATACCCTGGAACATAGGCAGGCTTGAACCTTCCCCTAGCTCCACTAGGGACAGGGATTTAACATAGAATTACACTATCTGTCTAGGTCACAAGGTGGATTCATAACCTAGTTGTGTTGTTTCTCTGTTTTGTATCTGTAATTTTGCTCCCCTGCCATTGCCCTTGGCTTAGGCCTTGGTTCCATTGTTCTTGTTTAGTTTCATTGTTCTGTCACCTGTTTTGTGTTTTGTATTTGTATCTGTTTTCTTGTGTTTTTTGTTTTATCATCCATTGTCTCATTATTACACTACCATCTTCATTGCCATTGTAAATTTGCATCCTTTTGCCCTGTGTTGCTTCCATGTATATACCATTGTCACTTTTTCTTTGTACATGTCATTGTAAATGCCATCCTTGGTCCTGTGTGATTTAGTGCCCTGTCTGCCTAGAGCCTGCTTTACCTTGTCTGCCTGAACAGCTCCTGCTCTCCCTTTCCCTGCTGAGCACCTGCCCTTTGCACTGCTGCTGCTGCAACTGAGCTTGGCTCAGCTAAGACCAAAGTTTAGTTCAAGGCCCAGCCACAGTTCAGGTTAAGGCCTAAGGCCCAGTTCACTGTTACCAAGCCCAGTTCACATCAAAAGACCAAAAGCCCATAAGTTCACAGTCAATCCAAAAGCCCACTGAGCCCAAAACCATTTCATTGTTACAAAAACCCACTGAGCCCAAAACCATTTCATTGTTACAAAAACCCACTAAGCCCAAAGCACAATTAGAAGCCCAATAGCAATTTAGAGCCCAAATAGCTAGAAACTCCAAACACCCCTAGTCTCTGTGGATCGACCCGTACTTGCACGAGCTACAACTGACGACCGTGCACTTGCGGTATTACTGTAGGCCCGCGTTTTTATTTCGCTTCAATTTTATACGCTTTCCCGGTCCCACCAAGTTTTTGGCGCCGCTGCCGGGGATTGGTGCTGTGTTTTTCTTGTAGTTTTATTAGCTATTTTTGCATTTCACTGCATAGCATTTGCATCTGCATCTGCTTCACTTCATTTGCTGTTGGACCTGCTGTTCTGAACCAGTTTTTCCTCTGTTGGGACGCCACCAAGGAAAAGAACCAAAGCCCAACTGGGTTTTTGCAACAATATCAGAGCAGCTGGGCTGTGCTTAAAAGGTAACCCATTTAAGAGAACCCGAATTGTGGGCTTCCAATTTTTAATTGTGGGCTTGTAATATTAAAGCCAATTTTTGGGCTTTTTTTATTTTCTGTTGGGTTTGTAATTAATTTTTGTGGGCTTGTTTGTTTAATTTGTGGGCTTGTTTAAATTCTTTCATTGGACTTGTATTTTGGACTCTGGGTTTAAACCCAGCTGAGCTTGTAACCGATTGTGGGCTTGTTTCCACTCAAGAGTGGACCTCGAAACCAAAGTTTTAAAACAAACGACGGGCCTTAACCAACTGGGCCAAATTAAACTTTCAAAATTAAAACTTAGTGTTTCGTGGGCCGCAGCCTTCCTCCCATTCCATTAGAGGACCAACAGTGAGCTTGCTCCCAAATTCAAAAAAAAAACCAAATTTTATTTTCTTTTAAAATAAATAAATAAATAAATATTTTCTCTCCCATTCAAAAACCAAAAATTTCTCCCATAAAAACCAAAGTTTTCCAAATGTTTCCCTAAAAACCAAAATTTTTCTTTTTCCCATCAAAACCAAATGCCTCCCGACAAAGCCAAATTTTTCCCAAAAAGTCCAATCCCATTAAAAACCAAATTTTCTTGTAGATAATGTGTTAGTTCAATTTCCTTTTGTATATATTTTGTGCTCATCCATTGTGACTCCGAATATGTTGGAGTTTTGCCTTGGATAACGGAGTTTTAATTCTGCTTTCGCCGAAATCGGGTATTCTCTCTCCTTTTACTCTACTCAGCATGTCCCTTTCCATATGTTGCATTTTAATTCTTTCCATATTTTTAAACATTGAGGACAATGTTTAGTTTAGGTTTGGGGGTATAGAGTAGATACCATGATAATATGCCATAATTGAAAACAAGAACTCCCTCTTTTTGAATAAATTTGAAAAATTCCAAAAAAAATTAGAAAAATGATAAAAACATAAAAATGGAGCTCATTTACCTTGAAATGTTGACTCTTGTGCAAATATGTAATTATTAGGAGTCTTAGTCTAGATATTTAGGCACCCTGATTCTAGCACAATTCACATAGTGATAAGAAACTTGCACGCGCACGATCTACCAATACATGTATAGCCTCGATCTTCAAGGTGTTTGATAGGAAGTCACGATTGCCAATCACTTTAGAATACTGAACGAAACTTGACTAGCTTGTTCTTTGGTTGGTTGGGATAGAAGGTGGAGGTTACATTAAGAAAGACAACCATCGAATTTAACTGGGTGCATCAAAAAGGGCTACCTCTTGCAAAATGTCATGTAATCTTTTGTTTCCTTTTGTATATGTATCAAAAGTATTTCCTTTTTCAAAAAA
>NC_039366.1:139388270-139419995 GCF_003573695.1 Papaver somniferum | reverse complement strand
AAAAAAAACGATGTATATATTCAGAAAAAAAAAATACAAAAAAAAATACAAAAAAATAAAAATAAAATCATGTATTTATCAATTCCATTCTCTCTTTGTTCCAAAAATAAAAGAGAGTAGTCAATGTAAATAAGAGTCATGTAAATAGTCATTTTGTTGTTTCATTGTAATAAGCAAGGAGGGTGTATGCCATTGATGTACAACGCGAGTAATTGTGAAATACCTCCAACTCATTCACAATTCTCGTAAAGTCCGGACAGCTAGCTAGATTTCGACCTTGGTTCTTAGCCTGAGAAACTATCTCTTGGTGATTAGTAGTCATAACTTCAGATCTTTCTTTACACATGTGTAGATACACTTTACACTCTTATCACATGTCTTTTTTTGTTATCAGTGCTAGGATTGTGCCTTTGACAGCTAGATTGACATCTCCATTTTGCTGTGAGCTTAAACTGTCTTGCACATGTCACATTTGATGGAATCTGAGCTCATATTTTGACCTAGAACTTTGTAGGTACGTTCTAAGCAAACCTTCACGAGACTTCAACTCGTCCACTAGGGACACTTAGTGGTTTAAAAGGCTTAGTGCATACGCTAAATGCATTCGAGAGACCAGCGACAGTGGTATAGTTAGGATTTCCTTAGTTTTGTTTTACTTGAGGACAAGTAAATTCAGGTTTGGGGGTATTTGATGAGTGCTAAAAAGTGCATATTTTTATATATTTTTCTTGGCATTTAACTCATCTTTTGTGCATTAATTCTACATTTTATCCCATATTCTGTATTTTCATTGTTTTCAAGAATAAATATTGTTATTAACTAATTTTGCATTTTTAGGTACCAAATAAAGTTTGGATGACTCGCGGAGCGAAAAGAGCAGAAAAGTACTGAAAAGCCGGGAAGAATTACGCAAGGAAGCCGCAAAGAATGGAGCACACGTCCAAAAAGCTAGGAATGGGCTCAAGAAGGAAGAATTGTTCTTAAAGAAGATATGGGCTTGACATACCCAAGGCCCAAAACCCTTACCCAAACCCATTTTCTATATCCATAACCGCCTCCATTCTCAGCCGTTAGATGGGACTACATCGAAATCCTACGGTCGCTCCTTCGTAGAGCATCAAAATCTGAAGTCTCTGCAAAACACCACAGCGCTTAAATTCCAAGCCTTCAGATTAGATTGTATTTGAATCCAACGGTCGCTCCTATGCCTGTGCATCAAAATTAGATACTCCCGCTTTACACTACAGTACCTAACATCATCTAGCACCGTTGACTTTGTTGTATTTCACAATCCAACGGTCGAAGTGATTCATCTCTCATACCACCGTTAGATCTACCAACCATCTTCGTATCCAACGTCTTTCACACGCTGATCATCAGATTCTTCTGTTCCGCCTCACACCGAAAAGACCTAACCCTATACCCTAAAATCTATCGACTTCTCTTTCATTTCCTTCTTCTTCTTCTCTTTCTCTCCACCTCCTCTCTGCAACACCCATTCCACCACCATACCTCTGCCACAACCACCAAAATCCATCATGGCTCTCACCAATCGAAACCCATCATTATCCTACCCTTCTACCTACCTATTTCACCATTCTCTCTTCCTTTTCAGAAACCCTAGAGGAGAGATTAGTGAAATATGTCGAGCTAGAAAGAGAAATTGAAGGCATGGGAAGGAGCAGAGAAGGGAGAAGAAGCATGGGTTGAAGACGGACTCGTCTTATCACGTTTGGTAAGTTCGAAAATCAAAACCCTAGTCTACTGTCAATTTGGGGGTTTTTTGTATATGAACCCTAATTCTGTTGAGAGAGAATTGGGAGGAGGAGAGTGAGTGAAATAGGGTAAGTAATTAAACCATTCCCATAATTTGTCGAAACCCTAGGTCCACTGTGTATTTTGGGAATTTGGGAAAAACAGGGTCTGAACCCAAATTGGGATTTTTGGGTATAAATAGAACTGATGTAAGTGTTGTTGGGTATGCCTGGATTAGCCAGTGTGTCACCCAAGAGCACTGGAATAGCCAGTGTCTCAAGGGTTAGTGTTTAATTTGCAACTATCTTTATGTTTATTCCATTACTCTTATTTAGTTTCAATTCAGTTCATGTTTTTGTTTTATGTCTTCTGTGTTTGTTTATGATCAGTTCAATGCTCTGTTTAGTAATTGTTTTGTTTTTGTTGCTGTTATGTGAGCTCACATGTGTATGTGTATAGCTAGGCTGAGATGATGCCTTAAGTCACTGTTAGTGGTGGAATGCTAGGTTATAATTCATGTAAATTGAGTTGATTGAGTAATGGAGGAATTTAGTGCTCAACTGTGCTTGTGATTGATTGTGCTGTCAAAAGACAGTCAATGCTAGGAGTAAACAGTTGAGCAAGCTTCTTATCCTTCCATTCCATTTATGTATGCCCTGGAACATAGGCAGGCTTGAACCTTCACCTAGCTCCATTAGGGACAGGGATTTAACATAGAATTACACTATCTGGCTAGGTCACAAGGTGGATTCATAACCTAGTTGTGTTGTTTCTCTGTTTTGTATCTGTAATTTTGCTCCCCTGCCATTGCCCTTGGCTTAGGCCTTGGTTCCATTGTTCTTGTTTAGTTTCATTGTTCTGTCACCTGTTTTGTGTTTTGTATTTGTATCTGTTTTCTTGTGTTTTTTGTTTTATCATCCATTGTCTCATTATTTCACTACCATCTTCATTGCCATTGTAAATTTGCATCCTTTTGCCCTGTGTTGCTTCCATGTATATACCATTGTCACTTTTTCTTTGTACATGTCATTGTAAATGCCATCCTTGGTCCTGTGTGATTTAGTGCCCTGTCTGCCTAGAGCCTGCTTTACCTTGTCTGCCTGAACAGCTCCTGCTCTCCCTTTCCCTGCTGAGCACCTGCCCTTTGCACTGCTGCTGCTGCAACTGAGCTTGGCTCAGCTAAGACCAAAGTTTATTTCAAGGCCCAGCCACAGTTCAGGTTAAGGCCTAAGGCCCAGTTCACTGTTACCAAGCCCAGTTCACATCAAAAGACCAAAAGCCCATAAGTTCACAGTCAATCCAAAAGCCCACTGAGCCCAAAACCATTTCATTGTCACAAAACCCACTAAGCCCAAAGCACAATTAGAAGCCCAATAGCAATTTAGGAACCCAAAATAGCTAAACACTACAAAACACCCCCAGTCTCTGTGGATCGACCCGTACTTGCACGAGCTACAACCGACGACCGTGCACTTGCGGTATTACTGTAGGCCCGTTTCATTTCACTTCAATTTTATACGCTTTTCCGGGTCCACCAAGTTTTTGGCGCCGCTGCCGGGGATTGGTGCTGTGTTTTTCTTGTAGTTTTATTAGCTATTTTTGCATTTCACTGCATAGCATTTGCATCTGCATCTGCTTCACTTCATTTGATGTTGGTCCTGCTGTTCTGAACCAGTTTTTCCTCTGCTGGGACGCCACCAAGGAAAAGAACCAAAGCCAAACTGGGTTTTTGCAACAATATCAGAGCAGCTGGGCTGTGCTTAAAAGGTAACCCATTTAAGAGAACCCGAATTGTGGGCTTCCAATTTTTAATTGTGGGCTTGTAATATTAAAGCCAATTTTTGGGCTTTTTATTTTCTGTTGGGTTTGTAATTAATTTTTGTGGGCTTGTTTGTTTAATTTGTGGGCTTGTATTTAATTTTTGTGAGCTTGTTTAATTTGGACTTGTATTTTGTATTCTGGGTTTTTAAACCCAGCTGAGCTTGTAACCGATCACGCTAGGTTAACTCGTTAGTGGGCCGAGTACCCAAATTCTAGGCCGAGATTTTGGACTCAGTTTCACCAAACGTTTTCAAACCAGCTGAGCCAAAGCAAACACAAAACCAAACAGTGGGCTTGCTCCCATTCAAAAACCAAATTTTATTTTCTTTTTTAAAAAAAATAAAAATAAAAAAAAAAATATTAAAAATTAAAAATTGAAAGAAAAAAAAACATAAAAAATGGAGCTCATTTACCTTGAAATGTTGACTCTTGTGCAAATATGTAATTATTAGGAGTCTTAGTCTAGATATTTAGGCACCCTGATTCTAGCACAATTCACATAGTGATAAGAAATTTGCACGCGCACGATCTACCAATACATGTATGGCCTCGATCTTCAAGGTGTTTGATAGGAAGTCACGATTGCCAATCACTTTAGAATACTGAACGAAACTTGACTAGCTTGTTCTTTGGTTGGTTGGGATAGAAGGTGGAGGTTACATTAAGAAAGACAACCATCGAATTTAACTGGGTGCATCAAAAAGGGCTACCTCTTGCAAAGTGTCATGTAATTTTTTGTTTCTTTTTGTTATGTATCAAAAGAGCTACCATATGTAAAAATCAATTTCAAGTTCTTGTGCAAAAAAAAAAATAAAAAAAAAAATATATATATATATCAGAAAAATACAAAAAAAATCAAGTATTTATCAATTCCATTCTCTCTTGTTCCAAAAATAAAAAGAGAGTAGTCAATGTAAATAAGAGTCATGTAAATAGTCATTTTGTTGTTTCTTTGTAATAAGCAAGGAGGGTGTATGCCATTGATGTACAACGCGAGTAATAGTGAAACACCTCCAACTCATTCACAATTCTCGTAAAGTCCGGACAGCTAGCTAGATTTCGACCTTGGTTCTTAGCCTGAGAAACTATCTCTTGGTGATTAGTAGTCATAACTTCAGATCTTTCTTTACACATGTGTAGATACACTTTACACTCTTATCACATGTCCTTATTTGTTATCAGTGCTAGGATTGTGCCTTCGATAGCTAGATTGACATCTCCATTTTGCTGTGAGCTTAACTGACTTGCACATGTCACATTTGATGGAATCTGAGCTTATATTTTGACCTAGAACTTTGTAGGTACGTTCTAAGCAAACCTTCACGAGACTTCACTCGTCCACTAGGGACACTTAGTGGTTTAAAAGGCTTAGTGCATACGCTAAATGCATTCGAGAGACCAGCGACAGTGGTATAGGTAGGATTTCCTTAGTTTTGTTTTACTTGAGGACAAGTAAAATTCATGTTTGGGGGTATTTGATGAGTCCTAAAAAGTGCATATTTCTATATCTTTTTGTTGGCATTTAACTCATCTTTTGTGCATTAATTCTACATTTTATCCCATATTCTGTATTTTCTTTGTTTTCAAGAATAAATATTTTTATTAACTAATTTTGCATTTTTAGGTAATAAATAAAGTTTGGATGAATAGCGGAGCGAAAAGAGCAGAAAAGTAGTGAAAAGCCGGGAGGAATTACACAAGGAAGCCGCGAAGAATGTTGTGCACAAGACCAAAAGGCTAGAAGTGGGCTTGAAGAGGAAGAATTGTTCTTAAACAAGATATGGGCTTGGCATACCCAAGGCCCAAAACCCTCACCCAAACCCATTACCAATATCCATACCCGCATTCATCTTCAGCCGTCAGATTGGATCATCTCAGCATCCTACGGTCGCTTCATCGTCGTGCATCGAAGTCTGAAGCTCCTGTCAAACACTACAACACCTAACTCCATCTTGAGCCGTCAGTTTTGTTGTATCAGGCATCCGACGGTTGCTCCACATCCATTCACATCACGTCATTGGATCTTTCCCTCATCCTATCATCCTACGGATTCCCCTCACAAATCATCAAAATCCGCTACACCCGACCAACACTCTAGTACCTAATGCTTATACCTTAACCAAACATACCCTCCATCATTCCCATCGACTTCTTCTCCCCCATTCCTCTGCAGAAACACCTTCTCCCTCGCCAGTTCCATTAGCACCACCATACCTCTGCCACAACCACCAAAATCCATCATGGCTCTCACCAATCGAAACCCATCATTATCCTACCCTTCTACCTACCTATTTCACCATTCTCTCTTCCTTTTCAGAAACCCTAGAGGAGAGATTAGTGAAATATGTCGAGCTAGAAAGAGAAATTGAAGGCATGGGAAGGAGCAGAGAAGGGAGAAGAAGCATGGGTTGAAGACGGACTCGTCTTATCACGTTTGGTAAGTTCGAAAATCAAAACCCTAGTCTACTGTCAATTTGGGGGTTTTTTGTATATGAACCCTAATTCTGTTGAGAGAGAATTGGGAGGAGGAGAGTGAGTGAAATAGGGTAAGTAATTAAACCATTCCCCTAATTTGTCGAAACCCTAGGTCCACTGTGTATTTTGGGAATTTGGGGAAAACAGGGTCTGAACCCAAATTGGGATTTTTGGGTATAAATAGAACTGATGTAAGTGTTGTTGGTTATGCCTGGATTAGCCAGTGTGTCACCCAAGAGCACTGGAATAGCCAGTGTCTCAAGGGTTAGTGTTTAATTTGCAACTATCTTTATGTTTATTCCATTACTCTTATTTAGTTTCAATTCAGTTCATGTTTTTGTTTTATGTCTTCTGTGTTTGTTTATGATCAGTTCAATGCTCTGTTTAGTAATTGTTTTGTTTTTGTTGCTGTTATGTGAGCTCACATGTGTATGTGTATATCTAGGCTGAGATGATGCCTTAAGTCACTGTTAGTGGTGGAATGCTAGGTTATAATTCATGTAAATTGAGTTGATTGAGTAATGGAGGAATTTAGTGCTCAACTGTGCTTGTGATTGATTGTGCTGTCAAAAGACAGTCAATGCTAGGATTAAACAGTTGAGCAAGCTTCTTCTCCTTCCATTCCATTTATGTATACCCTGGAACATAGGCAGGCTTGAACCTTCCACTAGCTCCATTAGGGACAGGGATTTAACATAGAATTACACTATCTGGCTAGGTCACAAGGTGGATTCATAACCTAGTTGTGTTGTTTCTCTGTTTTGTATCTGTAATTTTGCTCCCCTGCCATTGCCCTTGGCTTAGGCCTTGGTTCCATTGTTCTTGTTTAGTTTCATTGTTCTGTCACCTGTTTTGTGTTTTGTATTTGTATCTGTTTTCTTGTGTTTTTTGTTTTATCATCCATTGTCTCATTATTTCACTACCATCTTCATTGCCATTGTAAATTTGCATCCTTTTTCCCTGTGTTGCTTCCATGTATATACCATTGTCACTTTTTCTTTGTACATGTCATTGTAAATGCCATCCTTGGTCCTGTGTGATTTAGTGCCCTGTCTGCCTAGAGCCTGCTTCACCTTGTCTGCCTGAACAGCTCCTGCTCTCCCTTTCCCTGCTGAGCACCTGCCCTTTGCACTGCTGCTGCTGCAACTGAGCTTGGCTCAGCTAAGACCAAAGTTTAGTTCAAGGCCCAGCCACAGTTCAGGTTAAGGCCTAAGGCCCAGTTCACTGTTACCAAGCCCAGTTCACATCAAAAGACCAAAAGCCCATAAGTTCACAGTCAATCCAAAAGCCCACTGAGCCCAAAACCATTTCATTGTTACAAAAACCCACTGAGCCCAAAACCATTTCATTGTTACAAAAACCCACTAAGCCCAAAGCACAATTAGAAGCCCAATAGCAATTTAGAGCCCAAATAGCTAGAAACTCCAAACACCCCCAGTCTCTGTGGATCGACCCGTACTTGCACGAGCTACAACTGACGACCGTGCACTTGCGGTATTACTGTAGGCCCGCGTTTTTATTTCGCTTCAATTTTATACGCTTTCCCAGTCCCACCACCATGCCAGCCACATCTCCGCGCCAAGGCATGCCAACCATGCCATCCGCACCACTGTGCCAATAGCAAACCATGCCAGCCACATCTCCGCGCCAAGGGATGCCAACCATGCTAGCCGCACCACTGTGCCAATGGAAAATCATGCCAGCCACATCTCCGCGCCAACGCATGCCGACCATGCCAGCCACACCACTATGCCAATGGCAAACCATGCCAGCCACATCTCCGCGCCAAGGAATGCCGACCATGCCAGCCGCACCACTGTGCCAATGGCAAATCATGCTAGCCACATCTCCGCGCCAAGGCATGCCAACCACACCATCCGCACCATTGTGCCGATGGCAAACCATGCCAGCCACATCTCCGCGCCAAGGCATGCCAAACATGCCAGCCGCACCACTGTGCCAATGGCAAACCATGCCAGCCACATCTACCGCGCCAAGGCATGCCAACCATGCTAGCCGCACCATGCGCCAATGGCATGCCAAACCCTTGGCCCCACCATGCCAAGCCAACTGCACCTTTCCTTGGCCCCACCATGCCAAGCCGTCAGTGCCAAACTCTTGGCCCCACTATGCCAAGCCGTCCGCACCATTTTACCTTGGCCTCACCATGCCAAGCCAACCGCACCTTTCCTTGGCCCCACCATGCCAAGCCAAAAACACCTTGCCTTGGCCCCAACATGCCAAGTCGTCCGTGCAAAACCCTTGGCCCCACTATGCCAAGCTGTCCGCGCCGTTTTCCTTGGCCCCACCATGTCGGCCTTCCCTATGTGGCTACCAAAACAAAGGTGTGCGACGATCAACGACCACCCTTCAATCCTAGATGCAAATCCTAGCCGTCCTAGGTCGCCAAACAACGCATGGTAACCTTTGGCCCAAAACCCTAGTTTTGGCCACGCCAAGGCATGCCATGCCACACGTGCTAATGGCATGCCAACCACCTTTCCGCGCAATACCATGCTGGCCTTCCCTATGCAGCTACCAAAACGAAGGCCTGCAACAATCAACGACCACTTTTTCATCTAAGGTGAAGATCTTAGCCGTCCAAGGTTACCATCTAACACATGACAACCTTTGGCCTAGTTTGCTCGCGCCTAAACAAAGACTAAACCCTAGATTTTGGCCGATCCTAAACTAGGCCATATTAAAGCCATACTAATCATGCTTTCAATGCCACTGGCTACCAAACGAAGGGTTGCAATAATCAACGGCTACCTTTCCTCTTAAGATGCAAAATCTCGACCGTCAAAGGTCACCACCGAGCCGTCAAGTCTCCCAAGATCAACTTTCCAGACAACAACAACGTGCTACATGTTTTCCACGAAAACACTCGAGACATCAACGCATGTCGCAAACTGGGGGATGCTCATTGGGTATTGGTTTGGCGGTTTACAGCGTGCGGCGTACACTACGCCCGTTATAAGAAAGTGTCATAAGGATGAGGCGGTTAGTAAATACAGGGAGTAATGGTGAAACGCTCTCTTTTATGGAACATCAATTCTAGGCGTTACCGGTTACCACCTCTTCCGATTTACTCACCCGTTTTCTATTTCTTAATGAGACCAGAGTACGTTTCACTTTGACTTGTAGAAATAGGCATTACCTATTTCCACCGAACAACAAGTTCAGTTCAGGAGAACAACACTCAGAAAATATTTGCTAGCTTTCCATCTGTTAGCTTCCCACTTTCTGATACAAATCGTGAAACAACTACTCTTCCAGAATCAACTATTCTGGTCTCAACACTCTCTTCGCTTCCCTCCCCAAAACCAACCCTTCTCCTTCATTTTGTGACCGAAGCAAGTCTGGAACGACCATTTCTTGGTTTAGGACGGATTTGTATAGATTGATCTCTCGAATCTAAAGTACTCCCTTGCAGTACATTGTTTAGGGTTTAAACTCGTTTCTCACCCACACACCCGAAATTACCAAAATCAGCAGAAATCGTTTTCACCCTCAAACAATAACTATTGGTGGATATAAGCATTGTTATGTTAACAGATATATGTATAAGTCCTATTCCTTGAACCGAAGTTTGCGAACTTTATTGATAAAGAGAACCGGAGTAGTGCGTGAGCTCAGTCCGCGAATTCAGTCCGTGAACCCAGTCCGCAAACTGGCGGAAGTTCTCGAGCCGAAAATTTCTGCTGGAGTTTGTGAACTCCATCCGGGAACTTAATTCTTCGAACCCAGTCCACGAACTTGAGTAGGTTATATCTAAAAATGATTGTTCTTGAACTCATCTTTATTAAACTAAGGAATGTTTTTGCAAACCGTGGTTATAAAGTTCATGAACCGATTCGAGTGAATCAAATAGTTTTTGCTTCGATTGTGCCTTGTGTAGTTACATAAAGATCTAAGCAATTGAACAACTCTCTAACTAGTTCATTTGAGTCATTTGGACTAGTTATGGTGAAGAAGAATATGGTTGATATGAAAGTAATCATATGGCTAACTTTTTGGTTAAATATTGTTGAACTAATTAATGTACAAGTTTGGGTACGGTTACACAAGCCTAGAAACGTGCATTTCATTTGTATGTAACAAGATAGTTTTCGGTCTAACGGTTGAAATATATTAGCTTGAATCTAATCAGGTTTTTCATCTAACGGTGAATATTGAATGCTTTGTTACCAAGCTAACATTGATTGCAAAACCTGATTTAAAATACTATATAAGGGAGAACTCTAGCAACTGGAAAACCAAATCCCCACACCTTCCGTGTGATACTAGTTGCATAAGCCAGAGTCGATTGTCCTTTAAACCTTTGGTTTTCTTCTTCTAAAACCAGGTTAACGACTTAAAGACTTCATTGGGATTGTGAAGCCAGACCGATACTACTTTCTTGTAGTTGTGTGATCTGACCTTGCTGTTTCTATCGTACGAGTACAATTGTAATAATTGGCTTGAGATTTCTATCTCCGATAGGCAAGATAAAAAGTAATCACAACACTTCGTCTCATCGTTTGTGATTCCACAATATCTTTTTTCGCTGCGTCGATTAAGATTATTGTGAGGTGATTGATAATACTAAGCTGTTCTTCGGGAATATAACTCTGGTATTATTGATTGGTTCATGTTCACCTTGATTTATCAAAATACGGAACAAAACTCATAAGTTTATTCGTGGGAGACGGATTTATTATTACCGTAGACTTTGATGTGTGATACAAATTTGTTTATTAAAGTCTTCGACTTTGGGACGTAGCAACTCTTAGTTATGGGTGAGATCAGCTAAGGGAATCAAGTGCGTAGTATCCTGTTGGGATCAGAGACGTAATGAGCGCAACTGTACCTTGGATCAGTGTGAGATTGATTGGGGTTCAACTACGGTCCATAACGAAGTTAATTTGGAGTAGGCTAGTGTCTGTAGCGTCTTAATACAGTGTGTGTTCAATCTGGACTATGTCCCGGGGTTTTTCTGCATTTTCGGTTTCCTCGTTAACAAAATTCTGGTGTCTGTGTTATTTCTATTTCCGCATTATATTTGTTTATATAATTGAAATATCACAGGTTGTGCGTTAGGTTCAATCAATTAGAATATCCGACCTTTTGGGTTGTTGATTTAAATTGATTGACACTTGGATATTGGTCTTTGGTACCATCCAAGTTATTTCTCTTTGATAAAGACTCGCAGATTTCTATTTGCTTGAGTAAAGATCAAATCGAGAGATTGAGATATAAACTCTTTGATATGCTTTTCTCTAGATTGAGCCTGACTGTCTTGTTGATTCTCTAGAAAGTATATTGTAGTTTGTCCATACAGATTGCTAATCGAAATATTGGGTGTGGTTGTTGTACCCCCTCTTTTTCACTTATGAAAATTGGAAGCAACTAGCAGAAGTTGCTTTGAAGTGGACGCAACTAGCACAAATTGCTTCCATAAGTGGACGCAACTTTATACAAGTTGACTCCAAAAAATTATATTTTACCCCTTTGAGATATTTGTACAAGATCAACAAAAATGAAGGATATTTATAACATTCCCACTATCTTTTTACGGTCTATCTGAAATTAATATCTACAATAGGAGTCAAAACTCCAGCAAAATTTATCACTTTGAAAAATTACAGAAAACATCTATCCATATACAAAAGTAATTTTTACAAAAGATATTAGGTGGTTTCGGAGAAAAAAGATCAACTTTTTATTGTTGTTTTTGTTGGTGTTTTTCATGTTCTTATTGAGGCGTTCAAGTCTATTTTGGACGGATATGGGTGTTTCACAACACGAAAAGTGTGTTACATGAATCATGCTACTCACTGAACGCTTCATTAAAAGAGTGGAAAATAAAAAAAGAAGATCATTTTTACGAACTTTAGCAAACTTTACATGCCCATCACCTAAGCGCCAACCTCTCTCGTCTATTCAAAAGCACGAGCAAAACGTATGAGTTGATTAGAAGGTACATATCTTAGAAAATGGGACTTTATAACTCTTCACAAGGCTTTAGCTGGTATGAACGTTAAGAAAACCGAGCTTCCTAATAAAGCTTTATTATATAAGCTTGTTTGGAGAATGTTAGAAGACAACCAGATGCACCTTGGTATATAATTTTGAAGTGCATATACTTTATCACTCTTCATTGTGTAGTTACTAGCAAAGTTTCCTGGGTATGTAGAAGCATTAGTGAAGGGCTGGAGATTATTAGGAAGCATTCATGTTAGGAAATTGGTACAAGGACAAGGATATCAATCTGCGGACAAATGAATACCAAATCTTCTGCATCCTTCTAAGTCTGGCTTTGTGTCTGCAGATAGCAAGACTGTTGATCAGCTAATAAATAGTGATGATAAAACTTGGAATGCGGACATGCCAAGATCCCTGGTTGATGACCATCAAGCTCATTCATGATATTAAAATGCCTATTGAGTTTCAGGATAAACTCAGATGGCGTTCTAGCCAAAATGGCCTTTGTACTGTAAAAAGTGCTTATATACAAGTTTCAACCAGAACTGTTTCCCTTGGAAATAATACTGGAAAGCCAACCTACCTCCAAAAATACTACATTTTGGGGGGAAATGTATTACTATCTGCCTGCAGGACAAAGATTAAAACACTTGCCCAATATTTGTAAACAGGATGTTGAATCTGTCCGGCGTTTGCTGCTGGATTCTGAAATTAGTAAAAGGATTTGGTTTGATAGTAATCAGAATTTGTCTTGAGCAGTTGCTAACAGGTACCTTCTGGATTGCATTTAATGTTAGGTTCCTATTCATGATGAGCATTTATAAACAAGCTTATTATAGGGGCGGCATGATTTATTAGAGGGACGGCATTGTGATAGTAATGTTCCTTTAGTTGGTTAGGGGATGTCCTAAAGGGGATATAAATTGACTAGATTACCCTTTTCACCTTAAATCAATCAAAATCAAATCAATTTTTTTTTAAACCTAATGAATCAGAAAAAATCAAATCAGTTTTTTTCATCATCTTCTTCATCTTCTCTTCTCCTCCATCAACCGTAACCTCCATTAAAACTGAAAATTTCATCGTCTTCGATTAATCGACGATTCGAAAAATGTTTGGAAAAATCCAGTTAGGGTTTAGTTTATCGTGTTGGATTTAAGTTAATTTTGTATCAAAAATTAGGGTTTTGTATGAAAATTGAAATTGAAATTTCTGGTTGCATGTGAGTTACGGTTGGTAATAACTCAAATACGAACCGTAACTGTAGATTGGGTTGATGTTACGGTTGGTTTTAACTCAAATACCAACCGTAAGTTCTTAGTTTTGAGAAATATGTTCAGTTACAGTTTGTATTTGCATCATATTTATCAACCGTAATTGAGTTGCGGTTTGTTACTCCCATACCAACCGTAAATAATCCCGTGTCTTAAGAATTTATCAAATAATGATTTACGGTTCAAAAGTTAAGTTGACACACCAACCGTAGGATAGTTACGGTTGGTCTCGATTCATTAGTTACCAACCGTAATTTAGTTACGGTTGTTGTCCAAATTTAATTACCAACCGTAACTGGTTTTACAATTGGATCTTCCCCAAATTTAACCAGTTACGGTTGGTATTCGATAACTTACGAACCGTAACTAAGAGTTACGGTTGGTCACGAGCAAAATTGCAACCGTAAGTTCTTCTGAAAATTTAAAAGTTTTGATTTTGTTACGTACTTTAGATAATTTTGAACGAAAAAAAGCTAATGTGAACTAATTTAGAAGTATACCGGGTCACTGGAATCACTCATTTTGGTTGAGTGAATCAAAATCTAGGGTTTCACAAATATCACAAAAGTTTTTCTTTTTCTTCTCCTCTAAACTTTTTTTTAACTCTAAAAATCTGATTTTGTTTTGATTTTGAGTTAATATAAGTGAAATTAATCATTAACACTAAACTTGATTATCATCACTAAACTAGGTTATCAATAATGAGGGTTAATTTGTCATTTCCAATTTTCTTTTGATAAGGGACACCTTGAATGATCATGTAATGACCCTTTTTGTCCTATTATAATGCCGCCCTAAAACATGCCGCCCTTATAATAAGATTGTTTATATATGTCGCTGCCTTTGATGGTTTTATAGTACGACACATTTGGAAACTAAGGTGTACCGTAGTCATTGATAATGTGAAATCGCAAAAGACAGGGTTTCCTTGACTCTAGTCAGTACCGCCATCTTTTCGAAGTTTTTTTTTTTTTTTCCGAACTTTTTTTCCCCCTAAAATCGTTGACTCGGGTTCAGTAACCAATAAACGGATTATAGGTTTCTTTCGTTTTCAGTCTCCGATCTCCATCCATTACCCTTTCTCCTTCTTCTTTCTCTAGAGAGCAAAGCAGTGCCGAGAGCTCTGCAACTTGGAAGATATCTTCGTTGTATTTCTTTAACTAAAACTAATTTGTGTTGTCTTTTTCTAGTTGATCAAACTTCATTTTCTTCCTCCTCCTCACCTACTCACTCTTACAGATTTCTCAACCTTCTTTATATAACAGAAGAAACTTCTCATCATAACACCACCACCACCTCATCACCATCATCACAACCCAAACCAACCGTAATCAAAATGAATAAAAACAGAAAAAGAGCACCGCCGGTTATAAGCTGGGAAAAATGTTGGAAAAATGAGTTATTTAATAAATGATTTTTTGGTCTTGGTGTGGTTTGATCTCATGACCTAAAGGTCTAAGGATACTCACTCATTTTTAAGTGAATGAAATGGAACCTTTAGTCCCACATTGCGGAAAACTAAAGAAGTGTTCCACTATATTACCATGTTCTCATGGATATGTTGTAAAACAATGTGGGTGGATCGCGTGGAGCGAAAAATACATGTTTCAACCCATGCCCATGCGCGTGCCAAGCACCAAGTCCGTGTCTACTTGAAATTATTTTTTAAAACACACAAGCGACCATTTATAGGTCTACTTTTCTTCATCTTCTTGCTTTTATTTTCGTGCGACGTTTTACTTCCATCCCCGTTGCTGAGTTTAAGAGTGGGTAACTTGTATTGTGCTAATACAAGTTATATCGGGCAGTCTTATCATGAACACATCTTCGCACGTTGGGGTTTAGCATTATTTTAGAGTATACCCACGAACTAATGTGTTAAGGACAGTTTGTTGAACCTATGATTCTGCCCTCATCAATTTGTTCGTGGTAGAGTTGTTTGATACGGTTCTTTATATTTATTGTTTGATACATCGGACGTTTCTTCTATTGTTGCAAGACTCCAACAAGAAATAGTCGATTTTCTCAAAATTCTTTGTACGGTAAAACAGGATTCAGGCATTATAAGCTGGGAGAAATAGTCTGTTTTAGTTTTAAACTCACTTCCGCCATTGGATTCTTAACTCGAACTTCTGAGGCAGGCGCAGTTATTTTGGCGCTGCATCGCCGGTTAGCCATGGGAGAGAGGATCGTGTTTGAAGAAAAAGAGCTAGAAGAGATTTTAGAAGCTATAGAGGCACAAGGAACAGTAAGGAGAGCTAGAAGAGATTTCAGGCTGCTGGCATTGTAGTTTGTACCAGCAGCTGTCTATCGCCCACAACCTGTTTGCATGAAGTACCAGAAAAATCCTCCTCATGTTTACATTCGCACCAGTTCGTATAAGCCTTCTTCACCACTTGTCCGCATCAACATAGTGCACCTAATCAATTTGTTAATCACCAGCAGCCTTGGTTCACTGCATTGAAGCGGATGCAGGGGATGTATCGGAATGAACGAAAACGCGTTTCATTTAAAGCGCGTCCATTTAGAGTATGTTTCATTTAAGGCGCATTTCATCTAAAGCTGCATTTAAAAGAGCCGAGAATATTAGAGATTTGTTTCTTAATAAATGTATGAACCAGGTATAAAAATAGGATTCATCAGGGATTGAAATAGCACTCTCACCTTCACAAGGCTTGCAGATTATTTAGTCTAGAACCAATGTTATTATACCAAAAACTGATAAAAATCTGGTGTTTGAGGCTAACTTCGAGGTTGATTTCAATGTACTATTTTTTGTGACCTTCTTGATCATTCTATTTCAACTGATTAGGTTAAAACGCTTCAAATTATGAGGAATCCAAGGCACCGAACCAATCAGAGAGCTTATAAGTATCAAGAGCAACAAAGGTAATATCGATTATATCAGTGTTTCTTTGTTTGGATGGTTGTTGAATGTTTAATATTATGATAATATCACTGCATTCATATTCACCAGGGTACCTGAATGTTTTGAAGACAATGATGAATATTCATTTTCAGAAGAAGATCAATTTTCCTGTGATTGTAGTAGTTGTGCTGCGGGTAGATGGCGTGATTGGATAGCGAAGGAACGGAACTCGGATGATTGGATGTCGGTAGATTCCTCTGACGATGAAACAAATAACTCCCTCCCATCACTTTTTGAAGTGAAACACCGCTATCAAGTGCTTAACCAGAAACAAACATCCATGGATACAATTGAAGACCAGGAAGGAACTCAAAAAAGTTTAAATTCCTCCATAGAAGACATTCTCAATGACAAATTGGTAGAAGATGAATGTGACTGGAATGTGTATCATGGTAAATATGTCAAGAAACAAATGAAGATCAGGAAGGGTCTTTCTATTTATAACCTGGCTGTATACAGAAGTGGGTTGATTCATGGTGTAATGATGAAAGACAGGCCAGTGGAAGTTCGTCTTATGACAATGAGATTTCGATTATAAATACAGATGGTTTCTTTAGAAGTAATAGAAAAGCAGGATATGGAGTTGTTGTACGTAGTCGTTCTGGTGTGCCATTAGTTGGTTCTGCTGGAGTTTATACTCATGGAAAACCAGTTTCAGCATTTTATCATGAGTTGCAAGGAATAAATAGAGGTTTAGAGCTTGCGATAAAGTATGGGCTTCGTCAAAAAGTCGTGGTTTGTTGTTCTTCTTATCTTGCTGCTGATCTTGCCGAATCAAGGTTTCGTTGTACCTGTGCTGGTAGATACCATAATTCAACATTCCGCATTGTTTGCAAGATATGTACTAAAGGTTATATTCCTGAATGTAGTGAGGAAGATTTTGAACTACTGATGTATCCTCTCATTCAGGAAATCTTGGATAATTCCTATATGTTTTCTTTTACCGTTTATGACATTAAAAGAAGACAGAATAGAGCTGCAGATTATCTTGCAAAACTTCAGTTAAACAATGAGGAGATAAACCCGCGAGAGTTTCCGCAGGAACTGAAAGCCATTCTTTACGATGATGCACAAGGCGGTGATTTGAGGCCCATCATTCAGCGTGAAAGGGCATGGTGGCTGCAGAATCAGTAATGGATTTAAACCAGCTTGATTAGTTGATTAATCATTCACATGCTTATTAGCAAAGCATCTTCTGGGTTATGAGGTACATATTTTGTTTGAGTAATTGACATTAAAGACGGAAGAAGCATATATTTCACCAGCCATTTTACATTTGAATTTGTCATTTCATTTGATAACCGGTCTGCTCAATAGAAATTTGGTCCAGATCAGATGTATTGCAGACATTTGAAAGAAATTTCTACTTTAAGCAAAATATGGAGTCAAAAACAAATGGGAAGGTACTCTGAGCATTTTATTTTATTTTATTTCCGTAAAAATAGCATTTAGCCTTTTGATGTGCCTACCAGCTTTATCTTTAGCTGGGTTTAGTTTTAACGTACATTTGTGTGACCATGTAAATATCCCCTATGCTCTGTCAGGCCTTCCAGGGTTTACATGTGATAACTCCAAAAGTTATTTGGTCTTTCTAACATATCATGTACTTTCTCCACGGTGTTGCTTAGGGCTGTCAGCAGATTCATTGATATAACTTGGCTTATTCAAATTTGAACTAAGAGGATAGCCAATAAAACACCACGAGCTTCTGCAGCAACCAAAGGAAGGCCTTGATCGAGGAGAAGGGAGTTACTGCCACATAAATCAAGTTTCATTGCTATTTATTCTAGCCACAGCAGCAGCAGAATAAGGTGGATTCATGGCACCATCATCATTGATCTTGTTAATATTCGGTGGCGGTGGGTTCCAGAACGGAGTCGGACTCTTCTGCACATAAAGCTGGTTACTGGTGACAGCGAGAGGCTCACTGCAATAAAGGTTAGCCGAGAAATTTTCTTGCTGGAGGGTGGTTTCAGTGTTTGGGCTCGTTTTTTTTTTTGAAGACCAGACTATTTCTTGCTTTCCATAAACTCCAGATCAAGCAAGATCCAATGCTAAAGGATCTGCCATGATCTTGGATTGAAGCCATTGAGCTATAACTCTCCTCTTACAGTCAACGTCTGAATGTTGCAGAAACTCTGACCCGAATTGGATGTGTAAGAAATGGGTAACAGGGTTAAGAGGAAGCTGCAGCTCATATAACTGGTGGAGTTGATATTGAACTGATTATGAAAAGAATGAAGGTTGTTTTGTTGTTGTGAAGCTGAGAAGTTAAAGTTGTAAGTTGAATTACCAGGAATGAAGAGGATTTAGACTCTGTTGAAGAATGTAGAAGATGAGTTGAGAGTTATATCTCAAGGGGGTGAAGTTCAAGTCACAGGTGAAGAACATGAAGAACTGATAATCAGGCCCGGTTCTGAGGCGGTGCTCCTTGTGCTACCACACAGGGCGGGAAAAATATGTCAGAGAATTGAGAGTGTTCACTAACAACTAATCACTCAATTTCTTTAGTTGTGCGTTGTAAATATATGTTAGGTAGTGGATCATGTGACTCATCATAATCCTCTATTAAGATACATGGTCAGTGGAAGTTTATATCTTTACTAATACTCGGTCCATATAGTTGGCGCGTCATATAGACTTCACTAAACTACAATAATAGATCGGAGCAACCTTTTTTGTTTGAGTTTCCTTGTTGAGCCTTTTTCTTGTTTTAAATTTAGGTATGTCCAGAAGTATTCAGAGCGGGGAAAACAAAATCGCAGGTCCTAAAATGGAAGAGGAATTGGATGGGGCTATCTGCTTCCATCTATTTATGAACGTAGCTTAGTCCTCAAATTTTCCTTCTTAAACAATTGTTAAAATTTGTTTGTTTTCATTTTTGATGGAAAATTCCTGATTTATTTCAACGCTGTATAGTAGATTTTTAGGAAAACATATAACTATATGTGTAGAAAAAAAGAATTGCGTAGAAGGGCGTTCAGTGTTCTTTGGCACAAGGTCGTCGAGATGTCAGAGACGGGCCCTGCTGATAATGTTCATTATGCAGAGAATGCATGAATCTATTGAGAGGAACTGAAGATATTGATGTTTTTGATTGAAGACTTGTTAGAAATGAAGATGGAAGTTAGAGATGTAGCTTATGGAACTGTGTATAACTAGAAATGCATTTTTGGTATAAGTTTGTGTTGTGTTTTGTTATATGAAATAGAATAGAAGTTTGGCTTAGGCATTTAGGATGTTAGTCATCTCAGTCAGCTTAGCTGACTCAGTTTATCTGACTGAGTTGAATCGGTGTAACTTACTGAGCTACAGATCCTAACCTGAGTTGGCTCAGTTGACTTGACCTTGACCATTTACCTTGGACTTGACCTTTGACTGGACGTTGACTGTTAGTTGAACCGTTTGACCGTTAATTGACTCTGGTGGACTTGACCTTAGACATATGGGATGGTTGATGGACTTGGGCTTAGGTTTAGTTTTCCTATTTTGATGTATTAGACCCGTACGGTCTGATTTAGTCTTCGGCTCCTTCTACAAAGTTGTAGATATTCATAAGACGTGTCTAATAGACTAGAGAACCAACCTAATTGAATTAGTAAACCCTTAGGTGTATTAAAGATAGATAATGAAAAGCTGCAGAACCATAAATAGATTTGGAACCATTAGATAGTTCACTTAGTTTATAACTAGACAATTGTATGAGTTTATGTTATGAGTCTTGTATGAGCCTTTTGGCTAATCTTTAGAGTGCTTGTGTGATTAACAGTTAATATTTATTAACAAAGATCGATTCAAAGGATGAACCGTGGATCATGGATCTCGAGGTAGGCGAGATTTGTCATCAAAAGAGGTGGGAATCGATAACGAACTCTCTCGTATTCATTATTGTTTTACAAATCAATCTTGGTGTTGTGAAATTCATGCATATCTTTGTGTGCTCTGTGTGGTATGAGATGTGTGCCGATATCAGTATTCTATGGCTAGGGCGATACACCGCAATATTACACGGCTAGGGCGATACACCGCAATATTATTCTTCCTTTATATATATCAGTATTATATGGCTAGGGCGATACACCACAGTACTACCTATTCGGTGTGGAATTGGCATCAATATTATTCTTCCCTTATGTGCGGCAACACACATCTCATATATGGATGTTTACTGTTATTTATGGATGTCTATGAAGAAGTTTCTACTTTGTGTTTTACTGTCTTTCCGTGTATTGTCGATTTTCGATATAACCTGCATTGTTTTCGAATCATATTAATGTTTACTTGAAAACTAGTTGTTATTCCTACGGGGCACCCCTTTTAGGGGTGATGTGCTCACCCATTCCCACTTTCAGTTTCAGAGACAGATCAGGGTTGCGCAGTGGAAGCTTTGTGACGTTGAGTCTTCTGCTATGTTTATTACGTTGTATAATCTATTTTCAAACCAAATGAAAATTGTATATGTATCATTTGAGAGGAATTCTTATTTATATATTTCTGAGCGGGGCTAGTTTTTGGGTTAAGCTTTGTAGCAAATTTCTTAATTGAATGTTAAGTAAATGATCTAGATCCTTAGTGCCTCTTTATTTAGTTAATCTCTTGGATTAATCAGCTGCTAGCTTTGGGGGCGCTACAGTTTTCCTATCAAATGGCTCAAGGAGTTGCTGGATTAAGCAAAGGCTAGCCACAATGCGCGGACCACTCTGCCCCGTGAGATTGAGGAGCTAGAGCAGGAGTGTCAACGGCTGCTTGTTGTTGCGGATGCGAAGAAGGATGCTTACGATCAGCTTATGGCGGACGTGAGCCGTGCTACGGAGGAGTTGAAAGCCGCTCGAGTTGCTGCTGAGGAGGTCAATGGGCGCTTGACTAGAAAGAAAGCCGATTTGGTTGCTTTAGATATTTTTTAATGATGGTTTCTGGAACAATTTGTCTGTCTGTTGGTGAAGTTGAAACAATTTCTTTTAACTGTTGGTAAGGTTTGAGGATTTTATTATTGTTTTTATGGTTTGTTTTTCCTTTCATGGGATGCACATTTTGGTTTGGTTGCAGTTATTATTATGGTTGGATGGTGTTAAATATGTTGCTTGTTATATCTTCTCCTCTCTCTCTCTATCTTTTATAAATAGAGATGGATAAGTTTGATTGTCGTTGATATGTTTTGTGGTTTGTTCATCTCCTGGTTGATAGCTATATTTGCAGCGGATGGCTCGTCGTCTTCATGGTTATGCTTTGGATTTGGCTTCGGTGCCAATACTAGTTGTTCCTTATGAAAACGGTCATGAACTGACTCGTCTGCTACTGGTAAAGGCTGAAGTAGAGATACTCTGTGAAATCAGAGTGGTAAACAGGGCGGCTACTCGTGCGCGTTTTGACGAGCAGCATGAGACTTATTCAATGGTTCGAGGTCCCCAGATATCCGTACGTGTCGCTATGTCCGTTCAACGTGTTTTGGATGATGCTATAGCCGCTCGAAACAAAGCTGAGCGCTTGTTCCAGGAAGTGTTAATCATGGCGTCGGATATTGAATAGGCAATAGCCGATTTTCATGCCTTCGTTTCTCAACAGGCGGGTCCCAACCTTCGCGGATGCGCTTTAACTTTGTGTGATGTATCTGCTCTTATTCATCCTACTGATATGAAAGCGGAGTTAACACGTTAATTAATTTTGAAGGATGAGGTTGGTATGCTGCAGACTCATCGTCTAATAGTTTTGGATAAGGCTCGGAAAGCTTATGACGAGCATACAGAAACGTTGGACATGACACGAAAAGCCTGTGTTACCGAGGAGGTTATGCGTGAAATTTATCAGGTTTTAGCGGAGGTGCGTAGCGCCTTTACCATCTCTACTGCCCAGTATGGGGAAGCTCAATTAATGATGCAAGACTTGGACGAGGATATTTCTTACTGTCGTTCCCTTGTGGCCGGTCCTTCTTCATCGTCTTAGACAAATTTTTATTTTGGTGTAATAAATGATTCCTTGATTATCGTGTCATGTGGATTATATATATATATATATATGAAATTTTTTATTTTGGTTAATCACTTGAAACGTTGTTAAGGCTTTCGTATCTTTTCTTTTTTCTCTAAGTTATGGCTGATCATGTTAGATTGGTTCTTGAGATGAAATATCTAAGTCATCTTCTCCGCGTAATGTGCCTTGATCGAGAGAATTTTGAAGTGGAGAATGCAAGCTGGCATGAGCAATTATCCACTGCTGACCATCTTGTGAAGAAGATTCAAAGTGAGGGCGGTCTTCCTGACTTATTGCTTCTCGAGCATCGTGGTTATTGCCGCGAGCAACGCATTCTTACCCATTTCCGTTGTGTTGAAGCGGACCGCAGCGTGAGGTATGTCGAGGCCGCTCTCTCTGAAGTTCGGCTGGCATTACGTGTATTACCATGATTTTTTTTTGGGTAGTCATGACGGTAGTTATGAAGTACTAATTAATGTTTGGTGTACGAATTTTCTATAAATAGACTCTTTTGTTAGTATGATGATTATTTCCAAATTCTACTTATTGTATTTTCGTTGAGCTTCAAATGGACGAGCGCTTACACGGCTATGTGCTGGCTTTAGTTTTCGTGCCGGCGTTGATATCCCCGTTTAGGAGGGGTTCTGAATTAGACCGCCTACGTCTTGTGAGGGCGTAGGTAGATTTGATTAGGGAAAGGAGGTTGGCGAGTCGGGCGGAGGCGCGTGCTCAATTTGATGAGCGGTATAAAGCATTTCTAGAAGCTCGGGAAAGTCATTCTGCTGGACCAGTCTCTTTTGAAATTCAGAGTGCTTTGGATGATGTTGTGTCCTCCCGGCATGCAGCTGATCAATTATTACAAGAAATAAACCTTACTCCGTTAGACATTGGTCAAGTTATCGCGGATTACAACACCGCCGCTGCTCATCTTCCTAGTTGCCGCATGCATGGTTATGCTTTCTCTTTATGCATGATTCGTGCCTTGATGCATCCTGCATTGAAGCCGGTTGAATTATCACGGCTGTTAGTGTTAAGAAGCGAGTTGAGAGATTTGCGGACTCATAGGTTGGTTGTTCAAGGGCATGCTCGTCTAGCGTTAGAGGAGCAAGAAGAGACTTCTCAAATGGCTCGTCAAGGTGACGCATCTGAGCGGATTCTGTTCGAGGTGGATCAAGTGCAAGGCGATCGTCGGGTTGATTTAGGCGTAGCCACCACTCAGAGTGAAGAGGCGCTCATAATGTTGCAAAATGTAGACCAAGAAATTTCTCATTGCCACATGTTAATTGCTGCCGAGTCATCTTGAAAAGTTATCCCCTTTTTTTTTAAAGTTATCCCCCCCTTTTTTTTAATATATAACTTGGCTTTGTAAACAAAGATTGTTATCTTGTTCAAGTTCTAATGGAAGAATCAGCTAATGAATTGTGTTTATCTCTTAGGAAACGAAAAGTGAAACTATTACATGCTATTGTCACTGGTCACGCTCGTCTTGTTCAAGAACGCGAGGGGGCATTTGGGATTAGTCAAGCGAAATATTTTCAAGCTATGGATTTTTATGCGGATCGACTAAGTACTAGTCGGGTCGATCCTTCAGTAAGGAATGTGATTGCCGCTGATGAGGCTCTTGAAGCATTTGTAGAAGCTCGTGAGCAGATGGAACGTATGGAAGATAGCCTGGCTGTCGCTCGAGTCCGACTGAGGCGTACAGATTCAGTTCTTTCCTCCATTCTTTAGCTTATTTATTGTGTTCTTATGCGTTGAGCGTGTAAAAAGTTCCTTTTGAGGATGTGTTGTTATGAAACTCTATCATGTTTTGACATCTTTATCAATAGATGTTCTTTTACACATTTCATTCGATTGTATTATCATTTTTGTTGTCCGCGTCTCATCTTCGGTCCTCTTTTAGACTTATTAGCGCCTTTTATCCATGGGTTTTAGCCCTTTCTCAGACTATTGGGGCACTTCCTCTAAAGCCATGCCCGGAGCCTAGCCCTTTCTTGGACTATTGGGGCACTTCATCTAAAGCCATGCCCGGATCCTATCCCTTTCTTGGACTATTGGAGCACTTCATCTAAAGCCGTTCCCGGAGCTACCCCTTTCTTGGACTATTGGGGCACTTCATCTAAAGTCATGACCGGAGCCTAGCCCTTTCTTGGACTATTGGGGCGCTTCATCTAAAGCCATGCCCGGAGCCTAGCCCTTTCTTTGACTATTGGGGCACTTCATCTAAAGCCATGCCCGGAGCCTAGCCCTTTCTTGGACTATTAATGTATTTAATCGGGACATATCATTACTCACAATTCAATAAAGTAAAATTTATTATTTCCAGCCGTCTGGCGTACATTAGGTGAATCAAGTGTAATAAGTTTTGATCCATTTGCCATTGATAGGAGTGTTGATGGGGGATCCATTCATCCGCTTCAGGTAATAATACCCGCTTTCTGCTGCCTCGCTTATCATGTAGGGACCTTTCCAGTTAGCCGCAAACTTACCTGCTTTCTCGTTGCGTTGGACATGAGGTGCGATTTTCATCACTACATCATTCACATTAAAAACTCATCCTTTTACCTTCTGATTATAGTATCTTGCCGTCCGCTGTCTGTACTTATCCGCGAATCGTTCAGCCTTGGCTCATCGTTCTTCTAAGGTATCCAAGTGTGCAAATCGACTGACATCATCCGGAGTAGTGAGACTGGCCATAGCTACACGCGCGGATGGTATGGCGATATCTGAGGGTAAGATTGCGTCTTCTCCATACACCAAGGAATAAGGATATGCGCTTGTGGAACTCCTTATGTAGATTCGATATGTCCAGAGTGCGAGGGGTAGATGTTCATGCCAGCTCTTGTGATGATCGTATACCATTCGACTTAATATTCTCAAGAGTGTTTTGTTAGTAGCTTCGGCTTGTCCGTTCCCTTGCGGGTAGTAAACAATCGAAGTGTGGAACTTGATCCCATATTGGTCTAACAGGTCTATGATAGTTTGGTTAACGAAGGAAGTTCCATTGTCTTATCGTATGATGTGTTCCTTGATAAACGCGGCAATTGTTGCACCTGAGTAGTCTCAGAGTGGTATAACTTCAACCCATTTGGTAGAATATTCAGTTGCGGTGATAATGTACTTGTGACGTCCGGATGAGGTTGGATTTATTTACCCGATGATATCAAGTCCCCAGCTATGGAAGGGACATGGGGTGACAAAGCTATGCAACCAAGTATGTGAGGCATGGATTAACGGTCCTTGACTTTGACATTGTTGACATATCTTTACGTGTTCGGCGGTATCGAATTCCATTATGGTCCAGTAATACCCTGCTTCATGTAGCTGTAGAAATAGCTTTCGCATGCCTTGGTGTTCGCCATTGTGGGTCGTGGTCATGAATATATCCACATCTTCCCGTGACAGGCAACGTAATACCTTGCCTCCGAAACTTTTCCTATAAAGGACACCTTCGCTCATGAAGAACCGTCCGGACTTCCTTTGGATTTTTAATGCCTTTTGTCTATCTGATGGCAGATGCTCATGCTGGATGAAATCTATGTAGGGTTGTCTCCAATCTGCTATCTTCGCACTGCGTACTTCTGTCTGTTGCGTAGGTGCCTGGCAATCGTTGCATTTGTCTTGGCCCATGGCTGCCTGAACATCCATGTTTGGCCAATACACGTCCATTCTTTGTAATCATCGATATAACGGGATGCCTCCTGTCTGTCCGCATGACTCCTCGTGTACTCGATTCAGTATTTCCTGCGCCTCTGACTTCCCTACACAGCGTGACAAAGCACCTCCAGATGTTCTAAAGTATAAGGCTCCGCGTATTAAAACGAATTGCTTGAGTACTTTGGTAGGCAAAACTTGGTCGTCTGCCACCCTAGCCAGGTCTTTGATATACGCCGTTCTCCAGTCGTCCTTCATCTCAAATGCGGCGTCCTCTCTCCATGTGTTAGACATCACTCTCTTCTTTACTACTATGGTTCCTTCGTCATATTCGTTTAATTGTATCTTGGCCGCCAAAGTAGCCATTGCGTCCGCATGCTTGTTAGTAGACCTTCCTATATGCTCGACGACAGTACTCCCCCTTCTTGGAATCAACTGTTGAGCTTCCTCTCGATATAGTGCCAAATGTGCCTCTTTTACTTGAAAATCGCCTGATATTTGGTTTGTGACTAGCTTTGAGTCCCCTTTGACACCAATGGATCCCAAGTTGAGTTCCTCCGCCAGGCGCAACCCAAGGATCAATGCTTCATATTCTGCCACATTGTTGCTACATTCAAAGTCTAGCTTGAAAGAGAATGATAACAATTCTTTCTTAGGCGTCTCAAAGATATCCCTGTTGCCCCATAAGAGCCGTATGAGGACCCGTCAAAGAACATTGTCCAGCGTTCCTCTTCCTCGAGCTCAGCTACCTCACCAGGTATTTCCTCACTTATCTCTGTCATATCCATCCCCGGAAATGCTGCTAACAGGTCCGCAAACGCTTGCCCTCATACTCCTTTTGACCTTTGATATTTTAATTCAAACTCGGATAATTGTAGTAGCCAACGAGCCGTTCTGCCAGATAATGCAGGTTTTGTTGCTAAGTAAGCGATGGGATTTGCAGTGGCTACTACTATTGTTTCGTGAGCGAGCAGGTAAGAGCGTAACTTCTGTGTGGCGTAAATGAGTGCTAAACATGCTTGCTCTGCCCTTGAGTATCTGAATTCCGCGTCTCTAAACCCTCTGCTGATATAATGGATGGGGCACAGTTGATCGTTGCCGAGATCTTGAGCTAATAGCGCCCCAATCGCCACGTTGGTAAACGCCGTGTATAAGTAGAGGGGGTCGCCTTTGACAGGGGGTCGTAGGACTCTTGCGCTGATCAAACACTCCTTGAGATTATGAAAGGCTCGCTCTTGCTCGTCACCCCACTCGAAAGGTTTTTTTTTCTTTAATAATGGTGTAAACGCACACATCAGCTGTGCAAGGCCTGGAATGAACCTCCGGACATACGATACTCTCCCGATAAAAGTTTGCAGCTCTTTTACATTTGCTGGCGATCTCATGGTGGTTATTGCCTCGACTTTATCCGAATCAATTTGAATTCCTTGGTCAGTGACAAAAAACCCTAAATTTTTTCCAGAGGTGACTCCAAATGCGCATTTGAGGGGATTCATTTTTAAACGGTATTTTCGGCATCTGTTGAAGACATGCCTTAGATGATCAAGGTGATCTTTTCGCGCTCGAGACTTAACCACCACATCGTCGATGTACACCTCCATAATTTGATGCATCATGTCGTGGAATATTGCTACCATGGCTCGTTGGTAAGTGGCGCCAGCGTTCTTTAATCCAAAGGGCATGAACGTGTAAAAGAAATTCCCGTATGGAGTCTAAAAATACGTTTTGTGCGCGTCCTCCATCGACATCTTGATTTGGTTGTATCCGCTAAACCCATCCATGAAAGAAAACATACCATATCCACTCGTGTTATTTACCATCATGTCGATGTTTGGCACTGGGAAGTCATCCTTCGGGCATGCTCGATTTAAATCTCGATAGTCGACGCAGCAACAGACCTTGCCATTCTTCTTTTCGACTGGGACGATATTATCTAGCCATGTGGGGTGTTGGATTGGTCTAATGAAGTTAGATTTCAGTAGTTTCTCCACCTCCTCCTTGATATCCAACTCTATCCCTTCGGAAAAATTACGCCTCCGTTGTTTGAGGGGCCGATACTCGGGTGAGACGTTGAGGTTGTGCGCAATCAGGTTGCTGTCGAGGCCTGACATCTCATCATGCGTGAACGTGAATACATCTCTATACTCGCGGAGTAATTTGATCATCCGTGATCTTTCTCCTTCTTCTAAATGCTTGCTAATACGTACGCATCGGGGCTCCCCTTCTAATCCTAGGTTCACTTCTTCTAGTCCGTCCATAGTTGGATCGGGCTTTACCTTTTCCTCAGGTAAATCTTTTATCATTTTCTCTACCGAGATCAAGGGTTCTACTTCTGCTCGCCAATATTTATACAATGGGGTTGCTTCCATCATGTTTTCTTCATCCGCCGATGACATGGCACAATCGTGTTGTTGGCTGGAAGCTTCCTCGGATAATTGCTATAAGCGGTAGACATGTCCGCCTTCTGGTCGTGAGAAACGTTTGAATTGAGAATTCTTTGTTTCAATTATAGCTCGCTTACTCCCAGAAGCGGTTCCCATCCTTGATGGACTAAAAACAGACTTTGCTTTCCTTTTACTTCTGCATCCGGCTGGAATTCTTCCCACCTCGGGAGGGTGGTAAAGCATTCTGCTTTCTCTCCTTGGTCTGAAGATGGTTGTGTATAGAAGACCGCATCCGCCATGTAAGCCTCCTCTGGGCCAAACGGGTTGTTTGTTGCCGGGATCCGGAATTGTCTTCCTCCAATATTAGTTTTAACACACTGATGATATGTAGATGCTACTACTTTGTGATTCAGAAGCCATCCGCGCCCTAGAAGAACATGAAACGTGGTATCGTCCTCGAGTACATAGAAAGGATTGAGCGCTCTGATGGGTCCGATCTTCATCATCAGATGTACTATTCCCATTGCAGTCTGGGTTTGTCTGCCAAACCCTCTTACGGTTGTTGCGCGCGTTTTTCCTGACGTCCTCAGTACTCCCAGGGATTCCAGTGCGTGCAAAGAAATCATATTGAGAGACGCTCCACCGTCTATAAAGGCTCGCTTGAGAGGTTGTTCGTTGATATGGGCTGTAAGGTATAAGGGCCGGAGGTGCTCCCCTGGGTAGCAAATATCTTCATCAGTAAAGGTGATGGCTTCCCGTGGCAATGGATTGTACGTCTTCCCAGATGCGATTGCTGCAATAGCCTTGGATGCTTCACGGATTTGATCCTCGCTGAAGCCAAGTGAATTGAAGAATTGCTGGGCTAAAAATGTTTGGGAGAATTTACTTGTGAATCTAGTAGTATCCGAGAAGGTTGCCATCTCAGTTGCTTCATATGCTTCCTCTTCCTTTCCATCTTCCCATGGTTTCCAAGTTTCATCTTCGGCGGGGTCATGGGAGATCATCATGATTTGGTGTTGAGGAAGCGGATCCTTCTGAATGCTTTGCTCTTCTATCTCTATCTCGCCTCTGGCTCGCTTCCTCTGCACTATGCAACGTAGAGAGAAACATTCCACGGTCGGATGGTGGACCCTTCTGTGATAGTGGCAGTATCGTTCATACATTTTATCCGCTGCGGTTGGTTCTGTAATTACTGGTGGTAGAGTTTCTTCCTTGTTGGCTACCCATTTCTCCAGTAGTCCTACTATCTGCTCTCTGCTGCATGGTAATGGTGGAGGATTTGGTCTTCCTCCGTCTGTTCTTCCACCTATTCTACTCGATTTTCCTCCCCGATAAGGGCCAAAGGCGGCAACTCCTCCTTTGCCTCTGTCGCCTCCTTGATGATTCGACGCAGCATTGACAGAATGCAAATGCCAGCTGTGTCCGCTCGCTCCGGCGCTCATAACATCCGCACAATCTGATATCCGAGCTGCAACCTCCTCTACTTAGACAAATTTTTGGAATTTGAAATTTGTCAGATTCAGTCGGAAAATGGCATCCATTCCTCGAATACAAATTTCCACCAAGCGCTCTTCTGGAATGTCCTCATGGCATTCGAGTGCAAAATCCCTGAATCGAGTGATGAACTTCCCAATCTCTTCTCCAACCCGCTGGGTGCATCTTCCTAAATCTATTGATGTAACTTTCCTTTAGGCGGAATAGAATTTCTTCAGAAAGAGTTGTATCATGGTGGGCCATGAACTGATACTTCCGGGTTTCAAATTGTCATACCAGGTAAAAGCATTGTCTGTAAGTGATTTCGGAAACTCTCTCATGCATAGGCTTTCGTCCTGAGTCGGCTTACATGCTCGCGTGCGTTCCCCTTTCCTCCATATGTTTTGAATTTTGGGGAAGCGTAATCTTTAGGATACGAATACTCAGCAACTTTTATAGAGTAAGGCGACTCCAGTGAGTCATAGGCATTCTGCTTTGTTACTCGATAATTTGCCTCGAGATACTTGGCGATCACATCTTTTGTCATGCTCGGATTTGTGTCCTTTGTGCTGGCAGCCTTAGATGCTACTGCGCCCTGCTCTCTTGATCGTTTTAGTCGACTACGTAGCTCTTGCTGTTTTTTGAAAGATGCGTCTAGTTCCTCTTGTAACTCGGAAATTTCACGCTCTCTAGTCTCCGCCCCGGCTTTCTCCTTAGGTGTTTCTTCCTTCCCGTGAGATCCTCCCGCTCCTTGTACAATAGGTGTAGTGACTACCGCTCGGACGTGTAACTCTTCATCACTTTTCCCTGTAATTTCTTCCATGGTGACACGGTCCGGGTTAGGAAGTGCTCCGCCCGTTGGCATCTCATGGCTCACACATGGGAGTATCATGTTGGACTAGAGGCTAAGAACCTCCCACTGTGGTCGCAATGTTGATAGGTAGAATGTGGGAAGGAAGAACTAGCCCTAATCATAGAAAGTACTCCCAAGGAGAAGGTAGATAAATAGAAATAATGGGGAATTAATGATGATCTAAGAAGTGTACCCTCTTTCCCTTTTATAGTGGCCCTCTTATGGATAAACACCCATAAGATTAGCATATTACTAAACTGCCATTTCCCTTTCCTTAAGTTAACACCAAACCCTAAAAGGCCTTTCTCTTCAACCCAAAGTCCAACTTATCTAATGAACTAGGACTCCCACCTTAATGGGTTAGGCCTAGTCCCTAAATTCCTTCATTCTCAAATGGGGAACCCTTGAGGGGTTAAGGGGAAGCCATTTCTTGGATTAATCATTTTCATGTATCAACATAACTCTTATAATAGTTCATTATATAGCTAAAAATTAAGGTACAAATTAAAATCTTCAAAATGTTTCGACAATGGTACTCGTTGGAAAGCTCTCGTCGAGGGATTTCCCAAGATAAATTTATCATTTTTGAACATATGGTTCGAAAGATATTTAAGTTTTAAGTTTTTATTTATTTATTTTTATCAACAGAGAGAAAAAATGGTATTTACTGCCACTATTAAAGGACTGTGACATCATTAATGACATCATGCCACGTGGGTATTGTCCACCCTAGGACCAAACAATAATTTTTAGGAACAAACAACAATATATATTTTTAAAAAGGACCAAATAGACAGTTGACCGAGTCAACGGGACCAAACTAATTCAATTATATTATTTCTATGACCATATAGTATTTCCAACTACCAAAAATTCCTCCTTTTATGTATAGAGGATCGGGAGCTAAGGAGTTCCTCATCACTTAACTGCTTTCAAATACTAAAAATATGATTGATATACTCTCTTACTAAATTTGGTATCCAAAGATCTTGTTGATATGTTTTCTTAATAAATTTCGATATCTTAAGATTTGATTGATATTTGCCATAATACATATTAATAAAAAGATTTTTCATAACACAAATTAATTAAAAAAATCCCCATTATGAAAGGATTCTGTAAATTCTATCAATTGAAATCCAAAATTGCATAGTTGTGTCTCTGCAAAAAAAA